>NC_135235.1:5465208-5467708 GCF_051348905.1 Ranitomeya variabilis
AATATACAGAGACACTGCACCAAGAAACTGTAATATACAGAGACCCTGCACCAAGAAACTATAATATACAGAGACCCTGCACCAAGAAACTATAATATACAGAGACACTGCACCAAGAAACTATAATGTACAGAGACACTGCACCAAGAAACTATAATATACAGAGACCCTGCACCAACAAGCTATAATATACAGAGACCCTGCACCAAGAAACTGTAATATACAGAGACCCTGCACCAAGAAACTGTAATATACAGAGACCCTGCACCAAGAAACTGTAATATACAGAGACCCTGCAGCAAGAAACTATAATATACAGAGACCCTGCACTAAGAAACTATAATATACAGAGACACTGCACCAAGAAACTATAATGTACAGAGACACTGCACCAAGAAACTATAATATACAGAGACCCTGCACCAACAAACTATAATATACAGAGACCCTGCACCAAGAAACTGTAATATACAGAGACCCTGCACCAAGAAACTGTAATATACAGAGACCCTGCACCAAGAAACTATAATATACAGAGACACTGCACCAAGAAACTATAATATACAGAGACCCTGCACCAAGAAACTGTAATATACAGAGACACTGCACCAAGAAACTGTAATATACAGAGACACTGCACCAAGAAACTGTAATATACAGAGACCCTGCAGCAAGAAACTATAATATACAGAGACCCTGCACCAAGAAACTATAATATACAGAGACCCTGCACCAAGAAACTGTAATATACAGAGACCCTGCAGCAAGAAACTATAATATACAGAGACCCTGCACCAAGAAACTATAATATACAGAGACCATGCACCAAGAAACTGTAATATACAGAGACCCTGCACCAAGAAACTGTAATATACAGAGACCCTGCACCAAGAAACTATAATATACAGAGACACTGCACCAAGAAACTGTAATATACAGAGACCCTGCACCAAGAAACTGTAATATACAGAGACCCTGCACCAAGAAACTGTAATATACAGAGACCCTGCACCAAGAAACTATAATATACAGAGACACTGCACCAAGAAACTGTAATATACAGAGACCCTGCACCAAGAAACTGTAATATACAGAGACACTGCACCAACAAACTATAATATACAGAGACACTGCACCAAGAAACTGTAATGTACAGAGACCCTGCACCAAGAAACTATAATATACAGAGACCCTGCACCAAGAAACTATAATATACAGAGACCCTGCACCAAGAAACTGTAATATACAGAGACCCTGCAGCAAGAAACTATAATATACAGAGACCCTGCACCAAGAAACTATAATATACAGAGACCCTGCACCAAGAAACTGTAATATACAGAGACCCTGCACCAAGAAACTGTAATATACAGAGACCCTGCACCAAGAAACTATAACATGGGCAGCACGGTGGCTCAGTGGATAGCACTGCAGCGCTGTAGTCCTGGGTTCTAATCCCACCTTGGACAACATCTGCAAGGAGTTTGTATGTTCTCCCCGTGTTTGCGTGGGTTTTCTCCGGGCACTCCGGTTTCCTCCCACATTCTAAAGACATACTGATAGGGAATTTAGATTGTGAGCCCCATCGGGGACAGTGATGATAATGTGTGCAAAACTGTAAAGCGCTGCGGAATATGTTAGCGCTATATAAAAATAAAGATTATTATTATTATTATTAATATACAGAGATCCTGCACCAAGAAACTATAATATACAGAGACCCTGCACCAAGAAACTATAATATACAGAGACCCTGCACCAAGAAACTATAATATACAGAGACCCTGCACCAAGAAACTATAATATACAGAGACCCTGCACCAAGAAACTGTAATATACAGAGACCCTGCAGCAAGAAACTGTAATATACAGAGACCCTGCACCAAGAAACTGTAATATACAGAGACACTGCACCAACAAACTATAATATACAGAGACACTGCACCAAGAAACTGTAATATACAGAGACTGCACCAAGAAACTATAATATACAGAGACCCTGCACCAAGAAACTATAATATACAGAGACCCTGCACCAAGAAACTGTAATATACAGAGACCCTGCAGCAAGAAACTATAATATACAGAGACCCTGCACCAAGAAACTATAATATACAGAGACCCTGCACCAAGAAACTGTAATATACAGAGACCCTGCACCAAGAAACTGTAATATACAGAGACCCTGCACCAAGAAACTATAATATACAGAGACACTGCACCAAGAAACTGTAATATACAGAGACCCTGCACCAAGAAACTATAATATACAGAGACCCTGCACCAACAAACTATAATATACAGAGACACTGCACCAAGAAACTATAATATACAGAGACACTGCACCAAGAAACGATAATATACAGAGACCCTGCACCAAGAAACTGTAATATACAGAGACCCTGCACCAAGAAACTGTAATATACAGAGACCCTGCACCAAGAAACTATAATATACAGAGACACTGCACCAAGAAACTGTAATATACAGAGACACTGCA